>NW_027466489.1:5000-35000 GCF_050575085.1 Anarhichas minor
GAAGCTCCAAGGGCACATCATCGTTTTGCAATATCGGCAAACACACCTACTCAAAATCTCCGTGGAGGTTATTTTCCACAGTCTGCTCTTCTGTTGTATAAAATGAGGAGGCGGATGAATATATTTATCATGAAACATGCAGTTCGGAGCTATTCCTGTGATTGATTGCTTCATAATAACCCATGACTATAACTGCATTATATTTTCACATATTAATATCCGACTATTCTGGAGAAAAACAATCCTTTTATTTATATCTGGGCCATAAAGAAACACACACACACACACACACACGTGATGCATCTCTTTTTACCTCATTTCCCTATATTTCTTCTATCAACTGCAAAGGCAAGTTTATTTGTGCAGCATCTTTCAACACTACTGCAACTCAAAGTGCTTTACAGAAGACATACAAATTCATAAAGACAAGAGCCGGAAGAAACAAAATAACTAAACGTACATACATAGGGGTTTAAAGGAGAAAAGTTAAAAGAAAATTGTATAAAACCAATTAAATATGTGACTAAGAATTAAGGTGTTGTGCAAGACATGAATGAAGAGTCCCAAATTGAATTGAATAATTATAGGGATCTATCTTGGGCTGTATGTGTTGTGTTTCTTTGCCAGTACTCATGTTCGTAACTCAACCTCTGTGATGAAAGGGAGCTGGAGATGGAGTGTATGTCCTTATATGTACCCATTACCAATGGAAGCCATAAACCAACTACTGGTCCTTCATAAAACACAGTTCACTGTATGACACTATCTCCTCTTTTCTCTACATGTTATATCCCCCCCCCCCCCCCCCCCCCCCCCCACACACACACACACACAAACACTCCCACACTACCAAGAGATGTCCTGATGAGCAGGGTGACCCAAGGCTGTCCACTTTAAACATATCACCGGGATGCGACAGTAGCTTTGCCGCTGCGAATGCTGCGTTATGTTCCCGATGTGTAGCACTCACTAACAGAATGAGGCTGCAGGTTATCTGTGGTGAGTGAGGCTGTGGGCTCCTATTGTCTGGTAAGAGACCTACAGTATGGACGCTGTTGACACAACCTTTCTGTTGCTGGGTAAATGGGATATTTATGGTTAGCTTCAGGTTTCACGGAGAAGAGAGGAGGACAACCTTTAGCGGGAAATTTTAGGAGTTTGGGAGACAGTCATAGTGGCGTGAACCGTGGCCCTTGTTGCTAAGATACCTTTAGTTGAGTGCCCCTTGAGTAGTGGACTGTCGGTGTGAATGGCTACCCTCTTTTTTTATTTTGCAAATGTATTTCATTTTACTAGGATTATTGAAGTGCTGTAATTTATTTGTGTTTTTATCTCTCTGTATTTGTGAATGTAATTGTGGCTGAGTTGCTTAGATGATGTACTGAGGGCAACTGCATTTGTAAAGCGAAATGGAAAAAGAACATGCAAATGTCCGGTGCTTACCTGCTCCTCCCGAGTTTCTGGTTGTATGTGTGTATGTAAACGAGACACGCTTGTGCACTGTTTCAGTAAACACAGACTCGTCAGTTTCTGTCACATGCTTTCTCTTGATTCTACCTCCACTGAAACTGCTTTCCAAGTGCAAAACTCAATATATGCCGGTGTTATTCAGAAAGAGCAAAGACTTCTGTGAAACGGCCATTTTGTGCAACCGCGGGTCAACAAGAACAACAATTCAGTGTGCTCCTGTTAGGTCATCAGTACTTTGATGCTCTCGTAAGAGCCAGTACTTCTCCAGCAGTGGGTACTTGCTAAATCAATTTAATGCTGATTACAGTTGTAATGTAATTTGAAGATGACACACTCCATTACTTTGTCACAAGGGACAAAAGCTCCATTGAAATGCTCCCTGCTGATATTAAACAGCACGTTATATGGCAATGTTTGCAGGGCAGGACCAGGCTCCAGTAGTGTGCACAGCAGATATCTATATTTATGTTTATATGTTTGCGTGTGTGTGTGTGTGTGTGCGTGTGAGTGTGGGCATTGGCCTCATTCTCTCCGTTGTCCTCGTTTTCTCTCATCCATCCCTCTCTCTCCTTTGTAGCAGCTGCTGTGTGAATTGTTGTCCTAAGAGCTTTTTCCATGGCAGTATGAAGAGCCAGTTTCCGCCTGCTTCTGACAGGATACTCGTTGACCTGCTGAGGAGAGGAGAGGAAGGTTTCCTTTGGTAGACAAATCACACTTTTCGTGGTGGATTCTCCTTTTCCTTTATCTGTCCGTCTGTATTTCCGTCTGGCACTCACACCCCAACACATACTCCGAGGGAGACCGAAGAAATGTTTGAACACGGCCCATCAGCTGGGCATCAATAATTCAGTCATTCTGCGCTGCGTTAATGTTTATGTTTCACTGGTGACTGAACACAGAAACTCTGTGCTATATTAAGACCTGGAGCCGCGGTGTTGAGAGGAAAACGGCCTGCTTTGTAAAACATCACAGAATTGTTGAGAACGTTACATGCAGAAACATTGGCGTGCAGCAGGGCCTTGGGTCGTGTTTGAACCTGGGCCTGCTTAGGACTCAATGGGGTGCCCAGGCCTCCAGTGTTATAATAGTAATTTCTGACACTTCTTACATTCTGACAGCGGCTTAGATGAGAAGATTGATACCATTCTCATATTTGTCCATTCAATACAAGCCTACAGCCAGCCAGAACAAAGACTGAAAGCAAAGGGAAACAGCTAGGCCGGCTCTGACAACAATAACAAAACTTGCCTACCAGCATCTCTGAAGCTCACTAATTGACACTTTATATATTGTTTGATTAATCCGTACAAAATAATTAAGCATAACAATGACAATTTGACTTACATCTCGACTATTCCGGCACGGTAAATTAAAAGAGTTTCTACTAGCTGCCTGGAAACTGCTCATCCAACAAGCAGTTCTGGCCCCACAACTCTCTGCCAGAAAGCGAATAAGCGTATTTCCCAAAAATGTCGGCCTTTTGCTTTGACCCTCGTTCTACCAACATATTTAACATACAAAGACTATTGGCTGGGGTCAAGAATAAACGTCTGGAAGAAACAACCGTCATTGCAAAATGTTAACTTATTTCTTCTCAAAACTTTATAAATTTAGACTTTAAGAGGATTATTTTTACTTTAGGAAATGTAAGTTGCAAAGATAGACAGAGCACATGAGGAGATCAGTCTCATTCTGAATGACAGAGTGCCCCCCTCATAGTGTGTGATACTTTAAACTAGGACCCATGGCAAACATTTAATCTATCTTTTCTATTGTATCTATTAAAACAGCATAGGCTGCAATTGGGTACTTTTGACTGAGGTCTCATTGGACCCTAATATATTTATAAAATGATCATTTAAAAAGCACTAATTAAAACCCCAAAGAAATGATACAAATTCATTAGGAACAAAGATCGTGAACAATTAGAATGATAGAATAAAGCACCTGTGAGGTATGACAAAAATGACACCTCTGGGCTCTGCAGGGACCCCAGTTGATAAGATGAAGGTTAACACCCATTGTGGCCCCGCAGGTGCCTGGGAACCTGTGTACACACATCAGAAGGGTGTAACTTTGCTCATTCCATGGTGGTGCACACCATCAAGGTCAGAGTCAAGACTTGGCTGAGATACAAACACACATACACACAGATTAATACAAAACAAATCCATGTGAGGCCTGCTGGATTGAACCGAGGTAGTCCATCCTCTATGGTCTCTGATGTTAAGTCCCGGGTTCAAGAGTTCAGGGCTTACTGTTTCTAATCTAGTCAGTTGAGAAATGTACACTTGAAATGTGAGTCAGGCAGTGCAGTATTATGAATATACTGTACGGGCAGTATAGACTGAGGGCCCATAATGACGTCTATTTATGTCACTTATGTGAAAATGGCACAGGTTCAGGTCTTACAGACAAACAGGTGTGTGTGTGTGTGTGCTGCATAACCACATGGACATTCTGTATATGTATGCCAGGAGGAGGACAGCTTGTTGGCATGAGGCGTGACAGGACATGATATTGGCTGAGGGGAATATATGATTGAGGAGTGAGGTCCAGGAATGGAAATCCACACCAGTGGGACATGCTGGTCTGTGGGTCATACAACCATACAAGGACATAGCAGAGGGAGAGGACTATCATACCGGCCCTGCACATGCACACACATCTATGTGGGTGTGTGTGCATCTGTGGCAGTGGAGGAGGAGTGATAGGGTGGTAGTGCCAGCTGGGCAGCTTAAAAATAGTGCAGAGTGGAGCATTGCAACTGCACGGGACTCTAAGAACACATGTCCGCCCGTCCAATTGTAATTTAACAGCGGATTTCTCACAGTCATCTGGCGAGACAAGAGAGGAGGGTGATTAAACTGAGTTATCTCAAAGGGCCCTTTCTGAACTGTCTGTTTTTAGTCATGCTAAACGGGTCGAAGCAAAGTGAGTGTGCAGTTAGGGGTGATCCATCAGGGAGGGCTAGCAGGTGACACAAAGCTAGTGCACTGATGAGCATGGACTCTGTGGTGAAGCGAGCCCAGCAGACACGCAGGGGCAGTGGGGCAGTAGGAGTGTAGGAGTGCAGGAGTGTAGGAGGCGAAACGTAATGGAGATCAGACTGGCAGGATTAAAGAGCACCGGACTGACGTCTTCCAATGCAAAGAACAGAGGGAAGGGATGAAGAACTGAGGGGGAGGATGCAGGGACAGCTGCTCATTAAAGAAGGACCAGCACTCTTCCCCCTTCTCCCCCCGCAATACATTCACACTCATGCAGATATATTAATACATGTGCACACTTAGGCACATACAAAAACGTGCATACAACGTACGCAAACATAAACTATGGGAGTGATTTGAATTGGAGGATAATCCCATGCACAAAGTGGCTCTTTCCACTCATGTAATCTCAGTTTGGATTAAAATGGATTATTGGATTACAAGGGCCTCCCGATACGAGGGAGACAGACACACAGACACAGAAAAGAGATGAAGCTTAGAGAATATATAGGATGAATGCATTATATTTAATTTTTGTATTATGATACAACCCTTACATTTTATTTCATACCCCCCATTGTACAGCATGTATATTCATATTGTTCTAGTCCTGACATTTCCCCTAATTTCCACTCAATGTCTTATATTACTCCTTGTATTTCCCTTTAAAGCGATAGTTTGACATTTAGTTAGACTAGAAAGTGTATACCATTCACATATCTGTATGATAAATAAGGATTTTCCACTTGCCACTTAAAAGTGTTAAGAAATAATTAAACACATATTTTTTCCCGGCGCTGATGATTGAAGGAGCTAAGGAGTGAGCCGTCTTGCTTCTTTCTCATCTTTGTTAAGAGTTGCACATGCGCTGCAGAAAATAAAGACAGAGATTATGAGCTGAAGTGCAAGCGAGCATTTCAATTACCCTGGAAACAGGAGTTTAGTTGGGAAGCATTAGAGAATGGGAGAAACTCCTGATTCATATACTTTAAGATTAAACATGAAAATTAACTTTAGGTGTTGTTGTTATTTGATAGCCGCTTATAAAGAAAACAACAATTTACAAAAGTAAAAATTGACTTTGGGCAAGTGAAAAAGATCTTTAATGTTAAACCCCACACAGGCAACACAATCAAAGAGCATTTATAAAGCTCACTAATTAAAAAGTAATGTCCTGTTTGTTGAATCAAAAAACTGCGTATAACAATTTCAGGTAATGTTTATACTAAATGTTGAAGAAAATCCTCATATAACTTGTTACGTTGAACTTGGTTTCATAAGAACATTCCTAGAAAGGGATAAAGGTGCCCCAGACAAATTGGAATATATTATTCCAATTGAGTCAAAACATTTCCCGTACATCTATCATCATTTGTCAGAATGTCATCTTGACCCAGACGAGGACATGAGAGCACGACACAATGAGGAGACCAGATGCACGAAAGTAGTCTCAGCAAGAAAGTGACCTTAACACAGGAATTGCTCAGAAATGAAGGATGGGACAGAGAGGAGCACAGACAGCCATGACAGGCTGAGAGTCAAGTACCAGCATTCTGCGTGGACTTGACTGGCAGAGCAGGGGGACAGGTGTGTTGTCACTGAGACACTGTTGATCCAACAGACACAGGAAGTTGACTTGAACTGAATACATGGGCCTCCGGTGTGACATTTATGCCAATCTGTCAAGGACAAACTGAGCAACTGATTTGTTATCTCTTATTTTACACACAACGCGCTCGCTCATACACACTATATAAATGTCCATGAAAGGCCCCTTATAAACCCCATCGTATACCAGGCCCTCATAGCGGTCCTCAGACTGGCCTTGTGTGTTTGTGTCGGTCCAAGTGCCTAAACAGACACATTCAAGTGCTTGTATGAGTGTGTGAGCGTGACTTTACATCTTCTCCCCGGGACTGGGTAAGTGGCCTGGATTGAATCACGGAGAGAAAGCAGCATGACATTGTTGTGTCTGTGAGGAAGTCGGTGTTATATGCCCAAGCACAGATAACTCCAGAGACACTCTCTGTGTGCGGGAGAACTGGAGCATCCTGTGTATGTGTGCAAATGTGAGAAAGAAACAAGGGGAGAGAGCCACACGGATGGGGGCGAGAACGATAAGTGTGGGTGAGAGTGTGCAGTCTGTGTGTGGTTGTTTGCTGGCGGGGTGGAGATCAAATTAGGGCATTCTTCACAGCTGAGTAGGGCAGAAGACTAGCTGGCAACAGAAGTAGGCTAAATAATCCTCCCTTATCATCAAACGGTCTCTTGTTTATTGGGGGGCAAGAGGGGGAACAGGAATGTCCATGTGACTAAAACGTGAGGGCAACTGCTCATACATAAGCTAACAATTTGTAGTCCTACTATCCTCAAAAGAAAGAAAGAATAAACTTTCTAGTCTAGTTTACCCAATTTCTAATTTCATTTTCAAAGTTTTCTTTGATTTTGCATCAGTTACACTTTTCCCTTTATCTCGTTGTTTCTCTTTCAGTCACCAAAAACTCTTCCTGTCTCCTCAGCGCCGCAGCCTGTGGTCAGTCTGACAAGGCCAGCACACGGGAACACTGAGGGCCCTCATGCCTCTGCTGGGACCTGTGTTGTTCAGGCTCTGTTCATAGATGAAAGGGGGATTCCAGTGGTGGTCACATGCTCCCTAGGGCTATAGAGGAGGCCGTCCATTTCATGGATGACATGCCATATATAGTTTCCTTTGTGCATGTGCAGATTTCTACGCGGCATTGTTCAACTCTTCTGTTAAAGACAACCTGTGCACGTCGTGTGCCTTTTCATGTTTGGTTTCACATGTGCAGGTATTTATGTGTGTGTATGTGAGAGAGAGAGATAAAGAAGTGATAAAGAAATGAAGCTCTACCTTAAGTTCAGTCAGGAAGACTCTTACATCCCTAGGCCCGTAGTTTATTTCTCATACATCTGCCATTCACTCCTCACACATGTCATCGTTCGGGGGCTGTCAATCATGATATCAGCTGTTTAGATCAGCTGGTCTCCTCTATCCAACAGCACAACGAAACAATTACAATGTTAGCCTATCACCTTGCTGCTGTCTCTTTTTAAACATGATCGTCTCTCTACCTTCAGTACGTTCATGCTGCTGTTACGCACCCCTCCACCTCCCCATCTCCGCCCAGTCTTCTTCACAGATCCATCAGCTTCATCAGCTCATCATTCTATCAGCCTCATCAGCCACCACTACCACCACCAGTGTCTGGACTCCACGGGGGGATTTATCTTGCTGCTGCTCAGGGCAGACGCGCCTCGATTACAAATCTCCCTCTAGAGTCCAAGCGCCAAAGACTCTGTCAAGACTTCATCATCACATATCATCTGTAAATAATAAACAATTATCTTTTCTTCATCTGACTTGTCTCTCCTGATTAAAATGTTTGTTCTTGAGTAATGCACTCACAGGCAAAAGTGTTCCGTGAGAATAATGAAGCACTATCGAAGTTATACTTAAATATATATGAGCTATATAAATAAAATATAATCAGTAGCCTCCTGCAGCACACCCACGCACAAAAAAATAACCCACAATCATCTCCTAAAGTCCGTGCTTGGTCCACTTCCACTTTCAGAGGCCTGTGCTGCAGAGCTGAGATGAGAAATATCTTTGCACACTTTGTATTGTTCCATCGCAAGACTGGTGTATGTTTGTGGATATAAAAAAGAGGGACAGTCCGAGAAAAAGAGAAGGGAGGAGGAGACGGCTAGAGGAAGACAGAGCTTAGTCAGCCGCTGCCCTTAAGAGCTGGAGTCTCTGAGGAACCGTGCATCCGTCTCCAACGCAACCAGAGCAGGGAAACCAACTCTCCTGTCCTCAAAGAGTTTTATCATGCTTCACTGAGGTGAACGAGGCTGGGAGCGAATCACGACGCAAATAGACTAAAGTAAACAGGCCGACAGACAGACAGACTGACTGATAGGTAAAGTTTCTAGTTTTTAGTCCTAGCTTCTCCAGAGTCTCTGTGACGGCTCAGTTAAGACACACCACGTGTAAACAAATGCATTGCAGTGGTGGAAGGATGCAGATAAAGCAGGGTTAACATGCGATCATGTTGAAATGTGGGTCCTCTGTGCTCTACATAGCAATTAGGGAGAGATGGAGAGACAAAGAGAAAAGAGGGAGCGAGAGATCATACAAGGGGTTCATGAGGGTGTGTTTGTGTCTGCGTGTATCAGAGGGGTGAGCAGGTTCAACAGGTCCCATGTTGGGAGGCTTGCGAGTGTTCAGGTGCTAGAATCCTATATCGGAGCCAGTGCTGACCATGGGTCTATATCAAGAGCTGGATAGGGTTTCAGCCCCAGGCGGCGATGGAGGATTATTCTGACAAAGACGGGTTCTGGCCAGCCTGAAATAACTGATCCAAAGTTGCTCTGACTTTCGCACACTAATGAAGAACAGAGGGAGGAGAGGGAAAGGCGAAGGGAGATGCACCTCCTGCCCCCGAGATTTCCTTCATGTCAGGAAGTTAAAAGAAGTGCTGTGAAACAGGAGAGTGTGTCAGGGGAGCATTCTGGGAAGCAGTGGAGAAAAAGAAAATGTCAGCACGCCAGATTATGCAGCTCCGTGCCCAGGCCTCGCATACCTGATCCTTGTACACCAGGGCGAAACTGTGGCATAACCCATCAGTTATGGAAAGAAATCTTCTATGCACAGGCTGATTTGAGCATTCTGGCCTCTTTAATAATGAATGAAGAGAATAATGGTTGGTGCCATGACACTTTCCCCAGGGAGAACACTGTAATGAACAGGCTGTCCCGAGTGTCTGGCCTGCAGCTATAAGTGAACCTGCAGCTATGCCAAGTAACCCTAAATCTTGAGTTAATTCATCAGCACAAAGCTGTCAAAGCTCAGGCAACAGTTTCCAATTTCAGACTCCTCTTTCAAATAGCCTGTGTGTGTGTGTGTGTGTGTGTGTGTGTGTGTGTGTGTGTGTGTGTGTGTGTGTGTGTGTGTGTGTCTAGGTGCATATTATATGTATTTGTGTGTGTGTGTACATGTGCATATGTGTTTTAAAAGGTGTACCTTGTGTGTATATACGGGATCCATGCCATGAAGACATGTGATGAGCTTCTCTTACATAACTTGTGAATACACACAACAGTGAAGTGTAGACTACTCATAAGGACAGTGTCACATACATGGAGAGTTAGGAATCTTATAAAGTATCCTTTTATTTAATCAAATTTACACTGTAAATCAAGGAATTTAGAATCCATAAACCTACAGGCAGGCGCCCTTAAATCAGTTATTGCTCGATTGTTGGATTACAGATGTAACATAATGTTTTTGACAGCATATTTCATACTTACATAAACTTATCAGGTCATGCCAAGTTATGTCTACATAATGAATATTATTTGCGAGGATGAAACAAGCTCTGTATTGTTATCAAAGACCTCTTTGTATAGAGCAGATTATTAAACATGCAGTATTTCAGGAACATTTTTTCACAATCTCTCTTCTTGACAGTCAACTCAACAATCATACATAACATTTTTGAAGCGAACGGTTATGAAAGGAGCAGTCCACCATTTTCACAACTGCTGATGGTGTCGTCAAGGTTAGTTTGAATTAGGCTTACAGACGAGTTGCATTGGGGAATTTTAAGATCCCCAGCTTTTGGAGACTAAAAGTCAGAATATCTTTGCATCAATTTTTAAATTTGATGCTTGTGAGTCTGTGAACTTAATGGAAGTTCAGTGCTAAATCGCTGCACCCCTTCAAAATAAAAAAAGGTCAAGATTACATATTACTTCTATACATATACATTGGCCTCTTTTAAATGAGCAGAAAACAACTGTCATTGCGTCATCATATGTCCCGGTCTCAATAGACACTTCAGTAGTAAATGTTACATGGATGTCAGATAAAACAAAAATTAAGAAACTTAATTTGGGTTAAGACTCAGATTATCACTGGTGCCTGTTCTTTATGTCACTTTGACAGTATTGTGTGGATTTCCAATTACACCACATTTGCCTTCTTATAATGTGACACTATTTTAGACAAACATACATATAAGATTCACATATTCAAATTATTACAGCAATATTGCTTCTTGTTTCATGGCATTTAAATGATCGAGCAGTCAAGAGGAAGTGAGCAGAGTGAAGTGTGTTCCCATAGGTGGAAGTGGAGTTGAGGAGCCTCTTCTTGGCCTCTCCATCCTACACAAGACTACTGTTTACTGTGGAAGCAAAGTATTCTGTTTGTTCTGTGAATTCTCTAAACATTTTCTTGTCCACTAATGATAATAATAAAATGATAATAGCTGATCTGAAGGCCTTTGAGGAAGCCAATGTGATTAAGGTCAACCATATACACATAAACAGAAGCTGAGTTCATCGCTTATCTGACAGCAAAAGAAAACAAAGCATATATGCATCGCTGAGAAATTATGTTTGCAGACATTTTCCACATTTTTCAGATACAGCTTGGTCTACAGTTCTCTACCGTGTTCTTGCCCTACATACTAAGGCATTTCAACAATAGATTCTTTAAACCATCAAGGCAGTGAAGTGTGATCAACACATGTCCCTGAGAGTATCTTCACATCCATGTCACCATTTGATTGAAATTGAGGTGTTTGGGCTGTTTTCTAGGAGGACAATTCAATCGTCATTGTTTATACAGTGCCCTACTTTTGAACACATAAAAATAATAACTTTGATTATGTGACTCACACTGTATTGTTATGTGTGGCAAACCCTATTCATCTGCTTCTTGCAGGTTTGAAAACACTTTCATTGCAAATACTCAGTTGAGCACAGCTATCATTCAGTGCAAGGAGTTGGTTCTGATAACACCTTTGATTGGTCTGCCATCTAGTGGTCACATGAAGTGCTGCATTTAAATTCAAGATGGATCACAGCCAAAGAGTTTAAGAATTACACTTAGAAGCAGAGAACGTGTAAATGAAATCAGAGTAAACAACACAGAATATCAGAAGTAAAACCCTCTATGTTTTTACGGTTAAAATTATATTGTATAATTGAATGTAACTCTGATAGTCCTCTTACAAAGGCTAATTTAAATATGAATTAGAAAATGTAAAAAATAAGGTGCTATGATGTTGTTGGAGTCAGGGTATTTATTCACTGTCAATGGTTCATTTTTATGCTAGATAATTAAATCGGTTGATTTCATACACAACCTAACGTTAAATGACAAACATATGAATTAAGCTGAATGTTGTTGGCCTGTGACAAAGTGAACTGCCAAATGAAAAATGTTTGATTCATATCTGATGTTCAAGAAATGTACTGCCAGGTGTAAGTTTTGGCTTCAAAATCTAACTTTTGAGCAAGCATCATAAACATTACCATAGTCAATTAGATATACATGTTGTTTCTCTAGATATTTTGTTTATTAATATTTGTAAACAGACATTTCATTTCAATGATGAAGTCAATATAAAGTGATGGTATGCTTAAAGGCTACATTACTAAAAGATTGCTTTGTTGATGGGACAATGTTGAGGCCGTTTAGGCTTTCTATCTGAGGCAGCACTTGCGTTAAAGTACCATGATTGAATTAAATCGTTTGCTGAAGGTCAGGGCCTAAGATACTCATGTCATGCCGCTGTTGTTTTCCTGCTGATATGAGTGGTGTGAACACCCTTGGGGAAGTTTGCATTCTAAAAAAAATCTTTAAAAGATGTGGCATGTGTTGCAATGTCAAAATATATATACAAGGAATTCAGGGATTTTATTCTATTTGCGAAATTGGAATTGAAGCAGTTTTTTCCACACTACTACCTTTATGTTGGAGAGTAAAAAAGAGAGTTTGAGGGTGGCAGGGGTACATATATGAAAAACTGTACAGCACATTAACAATATTAATGCTTTTACCATGTTTTGAGGCCAGTATTTGCGTTGACTTTTGGAGAGTCTTACATACTGTGCTGTCAGCAAATAAAGCCGCAAAACAAAAGAGTAAAATAGCCAATCAAATATAGGCTTAGATGAGTGAATTCAGTTTGAATTAGGAAAAGCAGGCTGGAAAACACACCAGAGCTCTCTAACCTTGAGCTAAGCTTTGGGACTCTAGTCTGAGATTACGGGTCTATTTCTGTCCGTCTCTCTTTTACTATCAAAACATTGCCAAGTGGGTCTCTTCAGAGGAACAAAAGGTAATCTGGTAACCTGGCTGACCCGTGTGGGGAATTTAATGTAATTCAAACACCAAGATAGAAATAAATAAATAAAAATGTGATAAAATAAAATAAAATAAAATAATCCTTCAAGCAGCGGGGAAATTCACAGGATTACAGCAGCATACAGTAGCCTATAGTGCAAACAAGAGACATAGTAAAAAAAACAAGTATTATAAATAAGCAATAAAACAGTAAAGAAAATTTAAAAAGTAAAAAAAAATCCACAATAACTAATATGGTTACTTGTGGCTGAATTGCAGCAATCAGGTCATAACTTTTATCTTGTATCTAGCCCTGTCCTGTGTCTCCTTTCCTTGTGCTCTACAGTCTGTCTGCCGCTCTCTTATATAAACACTCCGTCGCTTCCTTGTCGTACTTCTCCTTTAAGCGCAGAAGAAGAAAAAAAAGCCCCGGCCATGACGTCAGCAGTAAAACCTGCTCCGGCTGTGTGTCTGTCCGTCTGAAAGTGAAGTGTGTTTGGCGTGCTACTGGTGTCGGACTTTTACCCCGCTGTTGTCTTGTCTTCCGTTGAGTGTTATTGTTGGCTTTTTTTTTTTTATAACTTCACTCGCGAGCTTTTTACGTTACTAATTTTGAAAACCCAGCCTCGTGGACGATTTATGGGACGTTTTTAAGAAAAGTTCCCGAAGTGCTTCTTTTGAGGAACCGGTGGAACGGCGGAAACCGCCAGAGATGGATAAGCTAACCGATAGCTGAGTTGTTAGCCGAGAATCACAGGTCAAGAATAGGATCAAGCTAGCATGCTAACAGCTAGCTAATCTAGCATTGTATCGGCTAACCTAAGTGACTTTGTAACGTCCGAACTTCTGCCGGTTATTTCTCGGGCCTGGCTGCTAGCGTTACACCGTGAACACTGTGTCAAAGGCCAGCTAACCCAGGAAGAAGACTCGGGTCTGCATTTTAAAGAAGAAAAAAAAGACAAGTGTTTTATAGAGAGGTGGCTGTTCCGTCTTCTCAGCCCAAACCAAAAAGCATGCTGTCCAACGCACAGAACCAGCCACTGTTTCCCAACTCGTCGGGCCAGCAGAACACCACGGGCCAGTTCCTCCCCTTCCACGTGAGACCCTCCTTACAGATCAAGAAGAATGCCATAACAGACGACTACAAGGTGACCAGCCAGGTGCTGGGGCTGGGCATCAATGGCAAGGTGCTGGAAATCTTCCAGAAGAAGACTGGAGACAAGTATGCGCTGAAGGTAAGTCATCCTTTGGGGGGGAAAGAAACTTGTCCAGAAGAGGAAGAATGTTAAATCTGAGGCACAGCCAGGAGATCTGAATACCTTTAGAAGAAACAGCTTTTAAATAGTCATTCTACTGGAAGTGTTGTGTTCAAATGTGGATTTTATACAAACTATTCCAACTCAGGTTCACACAAATATAACAGAAACAAATACCTGGAAGGATTAGTCTTTTCATTGATTGACAGAAGATTTATCAGCAACAATTTTGATTGATAAAATGGCAAAACAGTCAACTTGCCTCTTTCAATGTGAATATTTGGTAGTTTTTCAATTGAATGACATTTTGTGTACTGTTGGTCGCACACAACTGGCAACCTGAAGACATCACCAACAGTTCCTGGAAAATGTGATTGAAATTTATTTACGTTTCATAGATGACTGTTAAATAGATTAGCTGACAAAATAATTTGCAGATACGGTTTGTTTTTATGGCCTTGTGAGGGTCGTGATACTATTGTTCTATCCATCTTATACACTGTTATCACTGGCCATCATTACTCTACCTAAAAATCACCCAGATGTTTGCGGATCAGTTATTAGGTGATCTGTGATTGAAGTACCTCATATAGAATAAAGGGGTTTCTCATTTTTTTTTAGGTGGAGACAAAGATACTGGTGTATTTTATATGTGAACAACTAATTCATTTATAACGGGTACCCTGTGATGTGCTGCCCCTTAACATGTGTTAGTTGTTGTGAACAGTGGAGTCCAGAGCACATTGCTGGACAGGCTATATGATACACGACACCATTTCTCAACCCGTGCAATTGTTATTGTTTTGCGAATCATCCACCATTTAGTGTGTTGTGATAACACTGTGATAAACATATATTTGTTGGTAGTTTCCGCCCTCAGATTGTTCTCTGGATTTAAACTGTAAATTAGAAAAACCTCAGGGCTGGCTGTAAAGTGACTCTGCGGTGTCAGGATCTAGAGATCACGTTCTGTATCGGTCAATGATTGATAAAGGACAAACGTCACAACGGCTATCCACACACGGGGGACTGAAACAAGACCCACTGAAGCTATTTATTACTGCGGGCCAATTCAGTTGTTTATTGTTAGAAGGGATCGTAGTATAAACCTTTTCCGAATAGGTTTTGCACAAAATGAATCACAGCCTGGGAACATCCTGTGTGGTGATTCAAACGGTCTCAATAATCGGGTCACAGCGTTTTACACTAGTGTGTGTGTTCATTAAACATGACACACACACACGATCTTGCCCAAACCTGTTGGATGTTGTTTGTTTTAAGCCTGTAAGTTAAAGTTGGTGAAGATGTTTATTAATTGAGACAGTATGTTATAGTTTATGTAATGCACCTGAATAGAGCTTTTGTCGTTGCCCTCCAACCAAAGTTTGGTACAGTTCACTGAATTGTTAGCGACTGTAAGAGCCCAGACATTGAATGACGCAACAGTGTGAGCCTGAGGGTCTTTATCAGGTACCCAATTAAACATCCAGACACGTCTCTCAAAATCCTTTGCAGCTCGCCACAAAACCTAAAATCTTTCCTCATATTCAGCTCAAATGACGGGACTCGCAGAGGCTACATTAGAATGTAGTAAAACCTTTCTAAATGTTTCACAATCATCCACCTGTTTCCTAATAACACAGTGAGCGATCACTGAGCTTATCTGATTGGACTGCACGATTATGGCCAAAATTATTTATAATTAATAATCACAACTGTTCATTGATTTAAGGGATAACATATTATTTATTGCACTTTCACAGTAAATTTACAGAGTAGAGACATTGCGATGTATATTATTTCTGCAATATAAATCTTGCGATATGAATAAATGCAGGTATTTTCACCCAACATTTTGTAGGTCACATTTGTAAGTGAAATGCATTGATCTTATGCACGTTGAGAGCAGCTGTAGGGTGCATGTGCAGCGGCATGGCTGCTCCCCAAAAGTGAAGCCAAAACCTCTCGTTTGCCGGCTGGTTAGTTTAGGCCCTTGGTATGATATGCAGCTTAGTTTTCTATGAGCGGAGCACACATTTTAAACGTCAATATCTCCTTTTAATTATGTTCATTTCATTGTGGGAAGCCCAAATCGTGATCACGATTAATATTCCATAAATTGTGCAACCCTACTACCTGAATAGGTCGACCATGACCCTCCTCTCAACCTGGATGGGACGTGGGTCGCTACCGTGCTACGCTGACAATTCTAGAATACCAAAGTTTAAACGGCATTGACTGAAAAGAGAGAGAGAGAAATTAATATAGAACAAGAGAGTGCACATGTGGGCGATGTAATGGTTTTATGGTAGTAATATCTCGGCCAAATGATCACAGTACACTATAAGGATTTGAATTAAAACATACATGTACAGAGTTTCAGTGGCATTATTTCCTCAACTGATAGAATCACCAGTAGGTTCACCGCTGTACACAGAACATCTGGAAAATGTGGTACAACTAAAAAACAGAGCTGTGATTTCAAAATAAAGCTCAGATTGTTACAGCAAAAGTAGGTGCCAACTGGTACAAAAATATAAATATTCATTGTTGATATAAACCATTGTGTCACTAACTATTGTAGAGCAAAGTTGTGTACTCAGTATTTGTGCAACTGAATATGTAGTCTTGACCATCTTACCATACATATTCATCTTAGTTTTAGGTATAAGCCAGAATTAGATGTTGAGGATGAGTTTATATAACTACGGTATTACGAGTTGACATTGCAAGAGCAAAATAGTTTTTAATTTCTACTCGCAGGAGAGCAGTGCGGCTCAACTGCTATTCTCAGTCATTCTCTAGTGTGCTTCTATAGAACTGTTTCCTGTGCTTTTGGAAAAGCGAATTAGAAATGTATTAAAAATGAACGCTTAGCTGAAGTAGAAAAGATGCTATAAAAACAACACAAATCCCATCTTGAGAGGGAAGCAGCAGCCACAATGTGTTAGATCTACACGAGAGTTACTAGAAACTTTCTGCACTAATTGGTTAACAACACAACGCCACAAAATAATGTTGGTGGTAAAAATGTTAGTGTTTGAGCTTCTGTCGTCTGTGAGCTCCCTCTGTAATATGTAATATGCTAGATTCACTAATATCTTCTCATGCTGTTTTAAGACGGACTTTAACCAACACGATTGATGCCTCCACTCAATGAGCTGATGTCTTTTTTTACTGATGTTTGCTGAGTCAGCTCATCTATTGAATTCATTAGGTTCGCAGTAGACGCCAGGATCAGCAATCAGCCACACTGGCTTAAGGTGACATCACCTTGTACAACTTTTACCTGTCCCTTGAACCACGTTTTGTGCACACGGTGCAGCGGAATCATTTGTAACTCTGACACTAAGTGTTTGTTGGAGAGAGACTGTGGAAGAGAATCGGAGACCCTAAAGTCTTGGAAGTCCTAAAAATGCACTTTTCTAAAACTTGTAACGCATTATGACCTGTCGCAGAGAATCGATACCTTTTGACTTTGTTTGTTTTGTTCGAGACAAAGCTCTTTGCCCTTCTGCGTTGATTGGTCTGTCTCTCTTAAGGCTGGGAGGCTTCTGCTGGTATCTTCTTATAGCGACTACATTTACATGCACACAAGAAACCAAGTTATTGAGATTCTGATCCAACATAGCACTGTGTTAAAAAGATGCAGAGGGGTGTGTTTGTGTGGCCTTGTAGCTACAGTATAGGGGTAAAAAAGGGACATTATTTTACAAAGATCTGTTTGACTTGTACATCTAGTAGGCAATCATTTTTGTTCCAATCTTTGTGTGGTAAACAGTAAAATGATGCAGTTCACATTATAAGACATTCTACGTGAATCTGCACTGTTACTGGATAACGTTGCATTGTTTTGTGGCAAAAGTTGAGCAGTATGTGTGGTCAGTGCGGCATTTTTTTTTTTGTGCATCCGTTGTTGTGCAGACCCAACACTACCAATGCAGTGGAGGCTGTTGGAAGTTGGAGAATACATTGGGTCATTCGGTTCTGTATAAAACGATCCGTCTCTCTTGCTTTCACTCTTAAAGCATGCATGGTTCCAGAATAACTTGTCCACTAGGAGTACTGGTACTCAATACAAATGTAAGGAGCACCAGCACAACATTTAGGAACACCACTTAATCAACATGCAATGCAACACATTTCATTTATTTTTTTCTCCATTTTAAGTGCATCACTGATGCATGATTTTTTACTAAAAAGAGAATTTCCAGAAATAATGTTTTATTTAAGTGCTTTAAGAGAAAAAAACATTAACCGTAGAAACCCACAATGGCCCGTTTTTTTGTCTTTTTAAATCGGGAATAAATATTCATTACGGAATTAATTTAAATCTATTGTGAAAGCTGAGAACATTATGATCGAAGTATATAACGGCCATTCCGGTGCTCACTTGAGTTTCATAAGTCACGGAAACTGCACATAAACCCCCTTCGTGTCAATATACCAGAGGAAGCCATACCTCCTCTGAATGGACTCGGTCTATCGTTTGTGGTTATAAAGTTTCATGAGGTTGTGATTATCGTAGAGGTTACAACAGGTCAACGGTGACGGTCTCACTCTGTGAAATGCTACTATGAGGTCTAACATCATCACAGATGGACTCATTGGATCCACAAGAGTCTCAGCTTTTCAGTCGCACAACATTTATGTAATTCCAAAAGCCTCGCAAATACGGTAATGTCGTCGGGTTAAGTGAAATAGTACTTTTTTTAAACCTAGACACCAAATAATCAAATCAAATCATTGTGCAATCAAGTCTTATGGGCAACTCCTGATTGATTGAATTTTAACTGATTGAGCTGTGATTGTGGATTAGATAAAGTACAAAACAACTTGCTCAAGGTAAACTTGTAGGGCTTGTAGCAAAGTGATGCCTTGACCTGATATGAATATTATGTTCCCACATTGTTTTTTGGTTAGAAAGACTGTCTGTGTCCGATGCAAGCACATCTCTAAAAGAGCAAAACAACCACGAGGACTATGTTTCTATTTCTAAATATAATAACTGCTGGGATTCATGTCTCATTTTCATGTCCAGTAGAACTCTACTCTGTAGTGAGTGACAGCACACGGGTGTCTTTACTTCACATGTGTACTGTTGGCTTTATAAACTCTTAGTTCGATGTTTTAGGTTTCTTATTTACAAGATGTAGAAGCTATCTGGTTACTGCAGAAATCGGACAATAACCAGCTTACTGTACATGAAGTCCATTAAGACCAAGAGGTTGCAGGGATGGCCAACAAGAAGTTTTGAAAAACAAGTTATTGCCGTATCCGGAAAGAAACTCAGTGAAATGTGGTTACGGTGATGTAATCATAGACGGAATGACTAAATGTTTCGGCCACATTTTGTGAGCTGTTAAAGTTGCTCTTCCTGAAATTTTGAAATATGTGGAAGTCACTGTGGTGAATAAACACACCTGCTCAGGGTTGGTTAAGAAAAAAGGGAAGTGGAAACATTCGCCAGTTAAAATGGAAGCTTTTTCTTCTTTCATAGGTTTGGATTTCTGAAAGTTTATTTTGGACTACTGTGGAACAGAATAATCCAGACTTTGTCTAAATGGTGTGCTTGAACAAATGTCCTTCTAGTGAAAGCCACCGTCCACACAACATGAATCCTTCTGAATCCAGCATGTCGGATTAAAGGTTAACGCAGAATGGAAAAGCCCGGCCCGAGCTTCAATCGTGAGACGGTGAGAGAGGAAGGAAAAGGAGGGAGGAGGAGAGGAAGGAAGAGGTTCTCTTTGAGTTCTGTCTCTGCCCCGTCCGTCTAACTGTACCCTTATGAGAGAGGCATCTCTAAGACGCCAGAGAGTACCTACTCATTATTCCACTTTTATCATCACTATTTATGCCCTGTTGTGGAAAATTAGCTTCAAGCCTCAGCAATGTAGTCTTTTTTAAATTTGTTGGTCATCTCTACTATTCTCGTAATTACACTCTCACAAGAAATGTTTTGATTCAGAGGCCTCTGATGTGACTATACTTTTTCTCTCACTGTGACTATCTACTTAAAAAACACTGCATATTTGTGATGATTCATAATAAAAAAAACTTCCATTATTTCTTATTAATTTAATATTAGTAACAAATAGAAGAGATGTGTCAACTGGAGGGTTACATTTCCAAGCACTGCAAAAAGAACATAACTCCCTTTGTTTCTAACTCGGTTATAAGTAAAGGGATCTGAATTGCAGCCTGTGGTGTTTAAGGCCATGTCCACACTGCTATGTTTCCATTTTAAAACACATCTCTTTTGCTACGTTTACACTGAGTGTCTTAAACACACTGGAGTTTGAAAGTTTGAAAACGCTCCAGAGGACGGATAAGTTTGAAAACTCCGGGGTTACCTCCTAGTGTGGAAGGGCGTTAAAACGAATATGTTTGGGAACGATGACGTAGACACCCGCATTCGCTACTTGATTGGTTCTTAGCAGTCACGACGTGTCCTTTCCTGATTCGTCACGTCTCTATCTCTATTGCCAGGAAATCACAAACAGACTTGATTATCGATCGAGGACTTTGCTTTCCTTATTAATACTTATTTTGTTCTGCACAACTATTGTGAAGTCCACACAGAAACTGTAAAGGAACAAAAGCAATAATTTCACTCCAGTATGACAGGGACTTCAGCCAACAGCAGAGCTAGCATAGCAGAGCTAGCATAGCTAGCAGACCTGCAGCGTTGTAACTAAGTCTGAAAAATAGAACTTTTCACGAAATTTGTCTGAGTTTATAGAGGATGATTTTAGAGGAAGATCTTAAGTATAAAGCACAGCCTTTCATTATTGAAGACTACTATATTACTCAGTATATATGAACAGTCACGTGATATTCGTCTTCAGAAAAGGTATTAGTGTGGATGTAGCCTAAGTCTGTATCGTTTGACATTGTTATGTTAAAACTATGACCAATCCTTCAATGCCATAAGATCCTTTTTCTCCTATCAGATTATTGTGAAAATATTTGTTTGACATTTGTCACAAACAAAGAGATTAGCTGAAGGAAAAGCTTTTTTTTGGTAAACATTGATCTTGGTGTTGTAAGCTCCTTATGACATAATATGATTTACTGGTTTGCATTTTTACGTCGTCTGTGATTGGGCGCAGGATCCACCAGCCAACCCCCACGCTGTGACAGTCTCTGCTGCCTCCCTGTCTGTAGAGGAAGGTTATTTGGAAGGATGTGGTATTGTAGTTGTGATAGATGGAAGCAGAATTCATATCTGTGATACATAGTCATTTCTAGGCTGATGCAGCACTCTGTCATACTGAAACAGCACTTCTTTATGAATGGTTGTGACTACTTCCTTAATAAGCTCTCAACAGACACAACCTTTTGTTCATAATTGTATTGATGCTGGACTTCTTCTCCACCAACCATTCTTTGTGTTTAGTTCTGCTTCGGTTTTATAATCGGTTCCTAATAAGGAAGTGAAATGATTGAATACTGTTAACGGTAAAGGGAAGTGAATGTTTTTCTCTCTTCCAGAGTTCATTCATTCAACTTGCTACACGTGCGCTCTGGTATGAATATTAGCCAAAATACTTAAAAACACTCATTTGAAGCTAAATTTGTTTTTGGTGCATAGAAGGACAAGCAAGTCATAGATTTAATTTGTTGATCCTCATTTATTTATTTGGCTGTTTGTTTTAATGGTGGTGTCTTTAGATTCTAACGTAATGGAAAAGACAAAGGAACATTTTTTTATAATAAAGGAAAATAAGCTTTCTTGCCGAGATTTAAATTCAAGATTTGAAATTAGGTTTTGTCCTCGCCCGTCACTGTGGCAGATCATTGAACATTTCTACTGCATTCATTTCTCCTGCCACTTCTGAAATAATAATAAAAAATATATAAATATTTCTAGCAAAAATAAACTGCCAATGTTTGCAGGTGACCTGAATTTTCTACTCGCGTGCCAATACAAATATTTACTCTGTGTTTGGCAGGTGGTAATTTCATTCCCTGTTTAGATGAGAGAAGATGGATATCACTCTCATATCTGCATGGCAAATATTTAGCTGAGCCAGCAGCTGGCAGCTGGTTAGCTTAGCATAAAGACAGGTAGATACAGGAAGCCTCTGAAAAGGTAACGAAATCAGCAACTCTAAAGCTCACTTATTAACATGTTACATGTATTTAGTTTAATCGGAACAAAAACTGATCAGTAACTTCCTGAAGTTTTTCTAGTTTTATGTAGTCTGTCTGAAAACATACTCACACACACACACACACACACACACACCTTGTCAAAGGGACACATCACCGGCTGACAGCATGAATTCCCGCCATTTAAAATCAGGTGGTATTACACCAGCCTATTTGTATTCATGCAGTGACGCTGTTGCATCAAGCACTTCAGGGGATTCACAACATGAATCATGAGGTGTCAGAAGGCCGGCTCAAAGGGACGAATAGAGGTAGAGGCTGTCGAAAAACATGCCAAACGCCTTCAGTCTGTACTTATTTAGTGACACTTATCTGTTCATTATCCCCGTCTGCCTTTTGTCTCTCGCAACCCCGCTGCTCCTCTTAAAACACTCCATCTCCTTCTTTGTTTCCATGCAGGTCTTCCAGCCTGTATCAGGAAGTGAGACAGCTGTTTCTGTGTGTCATACAGATGTCGTACTCTCTCACTTCCTCCCCCTTTTGTCAGCCGCTCATTTTTTTTTATGAATGTGTGTTGTGTACAGGGACACCTGCTGGCTAAAAATACTCACCTGCAAGCTAGCTGTCTGTCTTGAGAGGAAAAATGACCATTCCTCACAGAACTGGTAGCGCTTCAATCTGACTTGTGATACCGTCAAAACATGGAGCAAGCAAAGCAACATGAAGATTTTGTCTTTTAAAGGTGTGTTTAAACGGAATTAAACAAATATGTTTACCATGCGGAAGTGACTTGATTGACAGCTGAACAGTGTGTGCCGTACCAGCTAAGACTGACTGATCAGAAACTTAAATACCAGTCTTAAATACCAGTCTTAAATACCAGTCAGAACTTAAATACTTTATTTTCCCCCAGTCTCTTGAAGAGGAAGTTTTTCATTCAAGTTGAAATGTTTTCAACTTATCACCTATTTTGTTTTGCCGTGGGTAAATTCATTCCTTCTTGTCTTTGAATTGTCTTTATATGCAATCACGCCATCTCTACCGACGTGTCTACACAGCAGCACGCCGTTTACTGTGTACAACATAAAGTAGTTCCCTTTTGCAACCACATAAAACAGTGCAGTTGTTTATATGCATTACACACACACACACACACACACTCAATAGATGATTATCTGATGGTCCTGTGAGGCAAAGCAGATGTTTTTAGCCAGATCATGTCCTATTGACACACAAACATGCTGCTTCACTGAGCGCGAGCACACACACACACACACACACACGCACAGAGAGACAAAGACACCACTTCTGCTATATTGTTGTTTAACCCCTTTGTCAGGTTAAGAGGCTTTTTTTGATTGAGCCAAGCTTAACTTGTCACCCCTCAATAATCTCTCTACTCTACAGCCCCATCACCCTCTGTGTGATATTTTCCTCTGGTTTCACCAGATCAACCCTGGACTTTTCCCCGGTTCATGACGAGCGGCAGGTGGAGGATGGGTGCTCCTTCAGTGTACCCCCCCCCATCCCACCTCCCACTGTCCTGCCCCGAGCTCGGGAGCTTTTGTGTTAGCTTGAGGAAGTGTATTGTGTGCCCATCTGCCCCCCTCTCATCTCCCTCTTTCTCCATAACCTTCACTGTTTACCGTCAAAGGGCCAACAGCAGATGGGGGGGCTATGCAGTCACACAAACACCAACAGAGAGGTGACAAGGGGTGGGGGGGAGGGGGGGTTCTTATGTATGTATACGATTGTGCATGTGTTAAGAAGATGGCGTAAAGTCTTTGTTTGTGGAGGGAAGTCTGCTATAATTAGATGGGCAAATGTTAGTTTCCACGCATGATTCTTGTTTCCAGGTCATGTGTCTTTTAGTTCCTCTTGACAGTTAGACACCAGAGTAACGATTATGTAGACTCTCAAGACTGGCCCGCACTTAGTCCAAAACAGACATTACATACTATTATTTATTATAAAGTGATGTAGACAGTGTTTCAGTTGGTGCGAAGTCAAAGAAATCAAATGTGCAATATGATAATTGAAAGATACGACCCCTCCTCCTATACATGGAGATGTTAAAGAGTGTTCATCTGGCTGCCTGCGCCCACATGGAGCCGATGTGTTGCTGTTGACTTTGTTGGGATTCCTATGAGGTAGTGGAGATAACGAGACAACATATTTATTTAATTTAAAATAAGGCTTTGGATTCTCATTCATCAGGGTTTTGAATGTTCGACATTGTGCTCGTATCAGATTTTTAGGAGTATGTTCACGCTGCATGACATCTGTAGTTTTGAGTGCAAAACCAGATGAGGTGTAGTACGTTGGTGTAGTGGCCACACCAACGGGTAACTGGCAATAGACGCCATCGACCTATTCGTACAGCAATATAACTATTTTAGAATTTTAAAATATATTATTGCAGGAAATGCTGCTGTTCATTCCTTCAGTTAAAACTTTTATAAATCATTTTATATTGTAGCGGAAGTAGATCTGCGTCCCAGTAGTAAAACAATATTGTCTGCCTATAAACTGACTATCACATTTACAATACCACATGATTTTGTGGCACAGTTTTGTCATTTGAATTTATGTCGATGCATTATAGAGGGCGAAAGTGTCGAAGGATCACAGTGCAACGATTCTGTCCTGTGCCTGATGTTTTGTGTGTCTGTTTGGGTGTTTTTCACTCTGCTGTGATGCAGAAAGTCAGAGCCCCACTTGTTTGTTCTGTCCCAAAGGGTGGTTGAACTGTGTTCACTGTTGAGATAAAGCAGAGAGTAGAGCACCCTACGCCATACCAACTCCTCCTGGTAACAGCCGCTCACCCCTCAAACCTTTGCTTCAACAATTCATCTATTTTTTTAAGATGCCAATACAGACAAACTTGAGTTTTGATTTGAATATAAGTAACGGCAACGTTATAGGTTATACAGTGGGTACGGAAAGTATAGGGTCTGAATACTTATGACCATGTGATATTTCAGTTTTTCTTTTTTAATAAATTTGCAAAAATTTCTACATTTCTGTTTTTTTCTGTCAAGATGGGGTGCTGAGTGTACATTAATGAGAAATAAAATGAACTTTTTTGATTTTAGCAAATGGTTGCAATGAAACAAAGAGTGAAAAATTTAAAGGGGTCTGAATACTTTCCGTACCCACTGTAAGTCAAAACTACATGTTATCTCTTGTCTTTGATGTCTTTCCTGTGTATTCACTGGTCTTATGTTTCCTGGGTAGTTTCCCTCCTTTTTTTTTTTTTTTTTTCTTTCTACGGTTGTGAACATTAAAAGTCAGAAATGACATTTTATATGTTGCAGTTATTCATGGCCTTCCCCTACAGACATATTTACAAACAAAGACATGAAGTCACATGAGGAGGGTTCTCCGTTTCACTTTGCAGTGTTGAAACAAACTAAAAGTTAATGATCACAAACCAACATGGATGTTATCAAAAGGACAATATGAATTCGGTGGCTTTTTCAATAAAAAGACTGCCGTTCATCAGCTGACTGTCGGGACTGCTCAGCTGTCAGCTCATGCAAGACTTAAACAAACTCCTGCACAGCAAAAAAGTCAGCAATCACAGAGCTGCGTGCAGGGAACTCTTCTGACTAAAAACCTGGTATACTACAGCGACACACAAACAATGAGTTGACCCTTTAGTTGCCGGTTTATAAAGCATATTAAACTTAGCTAGAGTTGTCACGAGCCTGACCTCCACACTGTTATGAGACGAGGCTAGGAAAGTGAGGCATGGGCCTTCGAGATCTGATTCACTTGTAAAGGAATAATTGTAATAAAACATTGGATTTGGGTCCAAACCACAAACTTCCCCATTTTATTTTAATGTATTGAAAATATAGTAAGTTTATGGCAGATGCATCTAAAGTCTTTTTAGGTCTAGGGGTGGGGGGCGGGGGATGTTATGGGGTGGATAAAAAGTAATTGGTATGTGCCACAAAGACGTGGGAGCCAATACATCATCTGAAGACCTGAAGATTAATTTGAGATGCAGCTCAGCACTGTGTGTGAAGTCCTTCTAGTTATAAATCAAAATGTATTTATTTATTGTGAAAGTGTACAATGATTGACATTCCCATGCTCACTTTATTTGTTGCACAGATTTAGAATACCATAGAAAAAGTCATGCTGTGATTGGATGGGCATTTCTGTAAGAATTGCATTTTTGTGGTGATTGGATGACGACTTTCTGTTCTGGAAAGTGCTCAAAAATCCCCTAATTGACAACATACCTTGGCTGAATGCCCTGTGTCTGTAGTTTGTGGTTGTAGAGTTTATTTCGGCTGTAAATGAAAGGGCTCACAAAAGGTAATTTTTACGTGCACAAAAGTTTCAATATCGGATTTATGTTCTAGTTTAATTCAGAAACATAATAACCGTCTTGTTGGCTTGTTTGAATTGAAACGGTGCATAAACACACAACTGAGTGTTTTATAGCATTGTCTGACCTTGTGGTTTCAGCTAAGCTGGGTTTAGTTCACACACTTTTGGTTAATCAACCACAGCTTTGCCCGTCCTCTCGCTGTGCCTTCAGCTCTCCGACACTCACACTGAACGAATACAATCAGTGTCTTTTATCTCTAATTGTTATATTAGTTGAAGCAATGCTCCCAAAAGTAAGGTACTATGGGAGACATATTGCTGATACTGCTAATTTTCAGCTTGACAGTAACCAGGTTATCATTATGTATTGTCTGATTTCCTGTGTAACCTGGTTTATGTAAGTAACCTGGTTTCTAATGTTTGTGTAAACACACTGACGGTTTTGTGTGCCAGACAGCAAACTGGCTTCTCTGGCTCCCCGAGCACTCACTGGCTGCTGGAACGAAGCCCACTGCTGTGTTGTGACTGTGGGCAGTGTTGGAATGTAATGCAGCACAAGATAGACAGACGATGGTTCATTGTCTGAGCTACAAGGCTGAACTCTTTACATCGACTGACGAGGATATTTTAGGGTTTTACTTGTGGTATCTTATATCGTATAGTTAAATCTATCAACAAACACTAGCACTTACTGTCTCCGCCAGGAGGATTATGCAATTTTGACTTGTGTGTGCGTGCGCGCCTCTGTCTGTCCACGGCTAATCTTGCATTCTCGCAGAAAACTGGCAGAGATCTGCAGTGCTCCCTTCTAGTTTAACATTAAATTGCCTCTTCTTCACAACTTATACTTTGAGCAGCTATACTGAAAAGTCATCCCTATCCTTATTGAATCTTTTATGACTTATGATCTCCTTTACCCAAAGTAGTCCCAAAACTATAGAAAATTGCATTTTTATGTCGTCTGGATGTAAAATAGAAGTTCAAAAGTTCAGGCCTATATTTGACTGAAAGTCGTTTTACAGTAAAGGATGCAGAGAGTTTCCTGTGATGGTGTCTGTGGCCTTATTTATCATAATATATGACCCTGTGCAGAGTAAAAACTCACACTTAGTAATACTGAATGCTTTCTTTGATGAACATGAGCATTATTGTGTATCCTAGTGTTGTTGCCTCAGCTGTGTCTTTGCTAGAAGTGAAGGATTGTTGTAATGATGTGTGACTCTGACCACAGATTATTTTCTTTCAGTTATGAGCATTGTTTGTTTCCTCATTCCGTTTTGTCTCATGAAATAAAAGGGAAAACTGTCTGGTTTCCCTTTTGTAGGCGGCATTCCAACAAAGTGCATCTCAACATGCTTCACTAAAAAAAGAAAAGAAAAGAAAACATGAAGTACAACAAATACGGGTTATGGCAAGAAGAACTTGTACATTCAATTATCATACCTCTTACTTAGAATAAAGAAATTGTCTTTCCTGAAATCATATCTAACAGAAATAACAACGGTGTGAATTAATAACATGACCAAGCCTTTTATTATCTGCTGGCTGTGCACTATGGTGGACAGCCAGCATAACAATACACCCACTGACCCACACAAAATTGAAAGCGGTGCAATACTGAATTTCATGTCACCTGTCCAAAAGCACCGGAGTCATGCCAGGTACCATACCTCCAGGCTTCCCGAGTGCCCTTGAGCAGCATGCTGGATTTCTAAGTGTTTCAGAAATATTTCTCTGCAACTAAACTCCTCCCTGGACTTTCTGGTGTCGAGGATTTAACATTTTGCTGTTGGCAGCAATAAATAAATGTATTCATGACGACACAAACTTGTTTGAATTGCATGTGCTTTTGTTGAACGGTGTGTTGACATAGCGGCACACACAGAGGGTGCTACACTCACACAAGACTGGATTAGAAGAAACTCCTCGACATGTTTTCAACATTCTGCCAGCTGATGGCAGCACTGTACTTCTGTCTTGTATGTTTACTGTTGATGTGATGTAATCGTCCAGTGTGTCCGCTGTTGGTTTCGTGTCACCTCGTACATACAGAATGTATTTCACACTTCATTCACCTTCTGGGGGTCAAGTTCTTTCACATTGCACATCTTTCTCTGTTTGGCAGTTAACCAGCAGTGTTAACTTGTAGTGTATTTTATAACTGTTGTTTGTATTTGATGTTTCCCGGCCTCACCCTCCTTGTCTCTGACCTTCTGTCCAGATGCTGCAGGATTGTGCCAAGGCCCGTAGGGAGGTGGAGCTGCACTGGAGGGCTTCTCCCTGTGCCAACATTGTGCGCATCATTGATGTCTATGAGAACCTCTATCAGAGCAGGAAGTGTCTGCTTATTGTCATGGAGTGGTGAGTGCACAGTCTTGGTGTCATACACACTAACATACCCATCCTTGTGTAGTGGTGAGTAAAATCATCATTAATGTCTTTTGAGTGCATTTTAGCAGACAATAATAATAATTAATGGTCATAGAGATGCACTGATGCCAACACTGGCTCAAACAGCTGGATTGGATGTTGGGGACAATAGCCCGATCTGGTATTCGATACCACTATTTTGATAAAGAACAAGTCAGAACATTTATATCTATGTATTTATTTGTTACATTGTGTTCTACAAAGTTAGGAAAGCAATGTTTCACACAGTAAAGAATGATCCCGGTCACTTTCTCACAGTGAGGCATAAAGCTTGTTCATGAAACACTGGTATCGGAGTCAGAGGACTACAATGCATTTATAAAACCATTACCGATGCATCATAATTAAAAAACGGATGAATTCACTTTCATTCTCTTTTATTAATTCAATATTAGGAACAACTGGAGGGTTACATTTCCCCAGCATTCCTAAGAGAACCAACAGGACAATAAATACAACTCTGCCTTTAACAACACAAGACTTCTGCATGTTCTTAATCACTTGACATAAAAAGCTGCCCCCATCCACAAATAAATAATATAGACTTCTCTTCAACTAATCCTGTGTAATGAGCATTCTGTACCAGCTCTCATACGAAATGCTTCCTCTGAAACATGTGGTGAAACTATACATGCAGGGACACTATAATCTGTGGTTACTTCTATCCCACGCAGTTTCTACAGTTGTTTCATGGCTTTAGCTTTGGTTTTGTTGTAGAGTTTGAGCATCGGTGTTTCTGTAAAAACATCTAGATGGAACGCTGTTTCTCGGTTCCAAAGTGTGCAACATAACGCAAAAGCCCTGATTCTCAACGACTGAGTTGGATGTTAAGAAGAGGCCAAATGCTTCTATAAGCTAGCTTTAGAGGCAGGGGGGGGGGGGGTGCCGGTCGGGTTGTGTCCATATTGGGCTGCTCGAGCTCAGCCGCCCTCACCAAGTCTCCGCTCGTATTTAGCCAAGTTTAGAACGTAAACAAGACGCATGTGTTTTGTTTTAGGTCTGTTGCGTTCAGCGGCAGGAACGGACCGCCTGGTGTCTCATAGCTGTTACAGGCGATCATAATGCTGAGAATTGAGTTTTCTGCATCGACACATAATCTTTCATGAGAGAATCACGATGCATCTAAGGATTGATTGGAGTGGGTAGTGGGTGGGACCTCGGACCCTTTAGGGGCACCTGGGGAAGAACATTTCGGTCGAATGTAACTAAGTACATTTAGACACACAGCGCTGGT